>NC_084973.1:13011598-13037089 GCF_963691925.1 Scomber scombrus
GTGCTGTGCAGCCCAGGCCAGGTGTCCAGGTATTCTAGCTTTTCTGTGTGTGATTGTGTCTGTCTGTGTGTGTGTGTGTGTGTGTGTGTGTGTGTGTGTGTGTGTGTGTGTGTGTGTGTGTGTGTGTGTGTGTGTGTGTGTGTGTGTGTGTGGGCTCCAACACCTGCTTGGCAGTGGCCCTAGGGCACAGACAGGTTCAAGTTCCACCCAAACAAACATCCTGTAACAGTCGCTCATTAGACACATGTGCATGTGTCTGCATGTGTGGGAATGTATGCATGTTTGTCTGCATATGTCTGGCAAAAGTGTGTGTAACCAACGTACTTATACTGTATGCCCTATGTGCTCATCATTTACACTGGGGTATTGTGTTACCTAGAAGTGTCAAAGTATGCTTTTATACCGACAGACAGTCACCTTGCTCTTCACTTTGTGATTGCTCTTGATCATACCGGCGTCAGGTTCTGGACATTTTTGTGTCCCTGCTCATCTCTGTCCACATGAGAACACCATGGACAAATGTGTCATCCTCAGCCAAAAGCAACATTTAGAGAGGTGAATTAGCTTTAACCCGAATCCCATTCTCTGTGTTTTAGTTTAACACATCTCTCTTTCACACAGACATGGCAGAATGCACACTGAAAAGAACTCGCTCTCTTCCGTCTCCCTCTTTATCTATCGCTACAGCACAGACAAAATGCACGCTGAAAAGAACAGAGATACACATGCACACACGCACACTCAATCGTGCACGCACAAACACACACATCATCCCCCGCCCCCATATCACATTGCTGATATGAACCTTTAGAAAAGAGAAAAGAAATCCTGTTGAATGAAATGAAATTGTGAGGTCGATTTAGAGGCCTCTATGTTAATCTCCAAAGAGAACTGCAAACATAATAGCCATGCAGTTGGAAACTTAATTAACCAGAGACCTTGTCCATAGATGGCAGGTCAAGGGAATCTCACCCACACAGCACCTCATCTTTTCTAGTCAAGGCATTGCTCTGCATTACTACAAACTGAAGATCTCGATCAACCTTTAAAACTCTGTTTATATCTTTATAAGCCCCTGGAGTACATATGGTATTTCCTGTATATGTATGTATAACCACCATTACGTGAGTAGCATAGCCAAGCTGCGTTTACATCTACAGCAATCACTTTTGAGTGGGCAAGTCCAAATTTCTCAGTGATGACATACTTATGAAGACATTACTGTGTATTCTCTCTCTCTCTCTCTCTCTCTCTCTCTCTCTCTCTCTCTCTCTCTCTCTCTCTCTCTCTCTCTCTCTCTCTCTCTCTCTCTCTCTCTCTCTCTCTCTTCTCTCTCTCTCTGTTGACTGTATTTTCCAGATTTTTCTTTTATCTAAATTTTTATCAAGAAGAAATAAAAAAAACTAATTAAAACATATGTCTTAAAATAAACACGTGTGTAGCATCAACATGAGAATCCATATTCTGTTGAGCCACAGTTTAAAAGTCATGCTTATATGAACTGCAGAGGTATATAATGAACAGTCAGGCAATTATGGTGCCCTGTGTGTATTTAAAATATTTAGAGTGTAACATTTATGAGAGTCTCTCCTGTCGTTGGTTCTGTTTTGGCAGAATAGTCAGATGGGTTAAGGAGGAGTTAGTATGTTTAATTTCAATGTGTGCTAACTGTCCACTTCGTTTAATTTTGTTCTAAATATTTCTAACTTTTCTCACTTTTCACATGTTTATACTTCAGTACTCCCTGTGACATCAATGAGGGAAGCTTCATGAGTTTATGAAAGACTTTGTGTGAGTGAGTGCCCTCTAACCATGTATGTATGCACATATGCAAACATGCACATCTGCAGTGAATCTCTTGTTGCTTTAAAGTGTGTCTGTGTCATCCTGTGTGTCACAGGGCATGGTGCCCAGTTCAGGATCTGTGGGATGGCTCATCATAGTGTGCCCCTACAGGGACACTGGAGCAGGACAGCCCCTAGCCATATGGCAGGGGTCCCTGGTCTGTTGGCTGGCCAGTCACACTTGGACCAAAACACGCACACAGTAGCCGCCTCCCTGGAGACTGAGGCTTTGGGCTGTAATGCTGATGGCTGAAGTTTCTGCAATTTTTAATTTGAGATTTTACCGAGTTCCAGTCCTCACACACATTTCCATTAGAAGCAAAAGGGCCGACAAGAGTATTGTGTTTTAAAGATGCCTCTAGAAAATACTGGAGGCTAGAAGGTGGAAAATAAGAGAGGCTAGATTACCCAATGCCAGAAAAAATACAGAAAAGTAAACAGGAAGGAGTAATTTAAGTGTGAGAGTGTCATTAGGGGTAGAGAGAGAGAAAGGGAGAGAGTGTTCATGTTATGTGGAAAGTGTCAGAGGGGTAAGAGTCAGATAAACATATTAAGAAAGTATGTGAGGGAGAAGAGGATAAAGCAGACAGAGACAGAAAGAAAATAAGGCATGAACATTGTGTAGAGAAAAAGAGAAAAGAGCAGCCAGAGAGAGAGAAAGATAGAGAGAGGATCCCACTAGATGGGAGATTGTAACATCACACTGTATGGTCCCCTATGGGACAGCCGCAGACGGAGCACACTCCCTGCTGCATGCAGGAAGAGGGAAGCTTTGCCAGCATGGAAAACATACAAGAGAAGAACGAGAGACAAGCGAAGCAGTGAAAAACGCAGTTCCCCCCAGAGACGAAGTGGGAATTTTCTGCTAGCGCAAACACTATGTAGGCAGATAGCTCAGAAAGAAGACGAGAGGAGATGGCAGAGAATAAGTAAAACGAGGGATGCTGGAGGAAAGGGGAAGTATGATAAATAGATGAAATGGTAGGAAAGCAGAGGAGAAGGGTTCAGAGAACAAGAAAAGCAGAGGGGAAATTCTTTGCTGAAGTTAGATAAATTGATCTGTAACATAATTGTTTAATGAGGTCATTGTTTGATTCAGTAAGGATGTTTGACAGTACTAAATCACACCATCATACATGACTGAAGAAAGGGTTTTTGATATACTTTGCAGTTGATGTCATCATTGCACTGAACACCATGGTGAACACTGTGGAAACCAATTTGACTTTTATTATATAGTGTAACCCTTCAGAATCACTCTGTTTTAGGACAAGAAGCATTAATCAATTGCCCCCCTGCATGATGTTAAATATATATATATATGTATGTGTATACAGTATCAGTCAAAAGTTTGAATACACTTCCCATTCCCTTGAATGAGAAAGTGTGTGTGTGTGTGTGTGTGTGTGTGTGTGTGTGTGTGTGTGTGTGTGTGTGTGTGTGTGTGTGTGTGTGTGTGTGTGTGTGTGTGTGTGTGTGTGTGTGTGTGTGTGTGTGTGTGTGTGTGTGTATGTGTGTGTGTATATGTGTGTGTGTATGTGTGAATGTGTGTGTGTGTGTGGGGAATAGATGAAAAGTATCATTAAACCAGAGTAACCTAAGTGGTGTATTAGTGCAATTCAGTCAGAGCCATGGGGTCATCAGAGAGGCTCTGATCAGAGGTCAGAGTGTGCTGCTGTGAAATGGGACATTACTGTGCACCAACATAGCAATAAATACAGAAAGAAACTTTAACGGCTGTAAAATATGAGGCAGACCTCTTTTTTGCAGCATATAGGGTGAGCATGTCAGTGGGTGTGAGCTTGCGCACGCAAAAGCGCATGTGCTTAAGTGTGTGTCTAGGGCTGCGGTTTTGCTTAAGGGAAAGAAGAGGATGGGGTTAGGGAGGGGTTTAATATGCTACTTTAGCCCTCAGGGGGGTGTACAGTTGAAAGTCAGTGCATGAGGCGTGCAGAATCACACCAGTGTGTGTGTGTGTGGGGGGGGGGGCTGCTATAAAAAGTGAAATCATATCACTTAGCAGCTGAGTGCAGATAAAGCTGTGTTTGAACTGCAAGGCATAAATTATACATTGTAAACAGAGCATTGGGAGACTACGGATCATTTAAATTATGACAGAGGGTAGTTTTTCTCCTTTCCTTTCTTCCTTCCCGCACTTCTGCTTCTGCCGCTCTCACTCGTTCTCCTTTCCTCTTCATTCTCCCGGCCCCCCCAATCCTGCTTCTTTTTTTTCTTTTTTTTTTACCTCTTTCCTCTCTTTTTTGCCTTTCCTCCATCACCTACCTCAACGACCATCCACCTCCAACATACACACATGCCCTTGATCACATTCCTAAATTGTTGATTACTTTATGTTTAATTCAGCCACGTTCTCCCAGTATGTCTACTATATGTTTTAATTGCTACTTGGTTATTGTCCCACAGTGTTACTGAGAAGTAGCGTTCCACACGTGTCATGGATGAAGGACAAAACATGTTGAATGGGCTGGCATCGCATGATTTGATCAATGTTTCGCTCCTGCATAGTTGAAGTTGGGCTCCTGTTTTTTTTTTTTTTAAAGGTGCCTTCGTCCCCCCTGACAAGTGCAAGGTTATTGAACAGTTTATTCTATTTGATTTTGACCACTCGGCACCGTTCCTCTGCTCACAAGTCAATAGCGGAGGATTGAGAGGGTGAGTGCCTCCCCTGACCTCCCCTCCCTCAATATGTGACTCTCGTCTCATCCACCCCAACACACAGATGCACACACAAATACAGAACGACACGCACGCACAAAATGAATGAGCCTCTCTGCCTGTTGTACCCACACCTCTGATCCCAGCTACAATTTTGATTAATCTTGAAGTCCTGCAAGGTCAGGGCAGGACTATGTGTGTATCTGGTGTTAGCTGATGCTGTCAGATAAAGGTCTTAAGCCCTGTCGGGGTGGGTGCTCTGTTTTTTTTCTGTTTGTGTGTGTGTGTGTGTGTGTGTGTGTGTGTGTGTGTGTGTGTGTGTGTGTGTGTGTGTGTGTGTGTGTGTGTGTGTGTGTGTGTGTGTGTGTGTGTGTGTGTGTGTGTGTGTGTGTGTGTGTGTGTGTGTGTGCCAGGGTGGTGTAGATAGTGTCCCCTCTAGAGGTGATCCTGGCCACTCTGAAGCATGGATCAGTGACCTTGCCCAGTTTGGCAGGCAGTGCTCAACTTGTGTGTCTATGTGTGTGTTTTTGTATGTATGTTTGTTCTTGTACTGATTAGAAAAGTCTTCCAAGGCAAGGACTGTCGGGCCATGTTCAAACCAATAATAACACTGCATCAGCAAAACTCAGGGCCTCCATGGGTCTGGGTGCATTGCTACAGGTATAAGTGTAGGTATAATGACACTGCAAAGCAGTTTATAGTCCTTTGAGGCAGAATTTTTAAACTTTTGAACTATATCACAGCAACAATAATCTGCTGTGGTATCTCATTACTTGCAAGGTAAACAATAGAATTTGCACAAGGCTTCATGGTACAAACCACCTGGAATATGCGGTTGCACGCATTGGGTTGGCCAAGACAATTGTTTACAATGCCAACTTTTATTGCCAGATGACGATGCAGGAGCAACCTGAGAAGACACTTTGATTGCAGTGCTTTATAGGGTTAGGTTTCTTCTCAGAGTTGTATTATAGTTAATTCCGTGTTGGAATAAAAAATTATTATAGTTAATTCCGTGTTGGAATAAAAAATATTAGGGTGAAGATTCTTTTGCAGGATTAAGTGAAAGGAACATCTTAATGCGTCCAGCAATTCTAACTCGTCTGTGCTTCTTAGTGTCTTTGCCATTGTGCTTAACCAGGAAAATGTAACTGTGTACATTTCCTTCATTATTGGGTTATGAATTAGCATTGCTCAGTTTCTCTCTCTCTCTCTCTCTCTCTCTCTCTCTCTTGCTCTGTTCATCATTGTTGCTTCATTTCAGTTCTTAGTTCATTTATGAAGACCAGACTGGGGCTGCAACCCCTCGTCTATCCACAGAGCAAGAGGAGATAATTATTCTCTTTCTGACTCACACATTTCGATGAAAAATGCATACAGCTGGGGCTCGAAGCAGCTTATCAAAAGGTTAACTTTTCCCCACAGTTGTCTGTGCTTACAAAGGGGAGCATTTCCAACAACAGTGGCAGCGACAGACCACTTTGTGTTTTCCTGCTGTTTTGTTTGGGTGTTTTCAACATTGTTGTGACCCACCGGTGGCCCGACGCTTGGTTTTCCCAAAGTTAACTTTCAATCAAGGGACAAGCCAGCTGTTGTTTGTGTTGTGTTCTGTACATCGTTTCTTGAGCAGCCGTCTGAGTGCAGATTCACAGCAAAATTATTCTGACATGAATATATATATATGGCATTCAGTCATTTTGCATTATCAATTTACAGCTTTATCTGGTATACAATTAAACTTTACATGCTGATAAATGTGCAAACCAGCTTTCATGTATCTCTAGTGTGCTTATTATAATTGTATCCATAATCCCATACAACCCATCATGAAGTGTGAGCAAATACAAGATTCCATTCTCTAGCAAACATATACAATATGTTATATTCAGTATGCACATCATTGTGCTTGATAGCTCTTTAGATCTTCTCATTGAGATTCAAAAATATTTCGCCTTTTTCACCTTCGCGTACGCTGTATTCCCACATACACTTCTGTCACTCACTTATACACACATATTTACGCACACAAAGTGAAACTCACACACTCACACTTGAGGCCTTATGTGGAAGGAGTGCTGCCTGGGAAAGTGATAGCAAGAGAAAAGAAGCTCTGGAGAGTGAGTTATCTCTTTAGATGTCATTGAGGGGCGCCTCTTTTCTCTCCCTCTCCTTCCCTCTATCATTTTCCTCTTTCTTCCCCTCTCTATGTCTCCCTCTCTCTTGTTCCCACTTGCTCTCTCGAATCATGCTCGCCTCCAGTGGTATTCAGACAGTCCAAGGACAAAGTAGAGATATGCTGGGAGCAATGGACTGTCCGTCAGTGTGTGTGTGTGTGTGTGCGTGTGTGTGCGTGTGCGTGTGTGTGTGTGTGTGTGTGTTTGAGTGAGTGAGTTTGACAGAGAGAAAGAGAGAGAAAGGGGTTGATGTTGAGTCTTTGAAGCTGTTATCCCCCCTGTCCTGACACTTCGGAATCTTGTCCCTCCCCGTTGAACCCCCTGATGCTACATCATGCGCGCACACACACACACACACGCACAAAAAAAACATACTTTTCAGGCTGCTGTGGACACACATAACAACACAATGTAAGATTTAAGATTCACCCAGAGCACAGTGCACAGCTTGCTATTGTCGAGGTCATGCCCTTGTGTTTAAGGACTGTTACATTTATTTCATTTTATATTTATTGACTTGTCAAGGTGACTGTAATGATATTAAATAGTTAATTTCCATAAAGATGTAAGATATGTGTTTGGTTTTTTTGATTATTCACCTGTCTGAGCCTTGTATCTGCGGCACCAAGCCAGGGGTCTCTATATTATTAAGTCATGTAGTGTGTTAATGTGGCCTTGGCTTGTCTGACTAAAGCAGACTGAAGTAGATGGCCCCAGGGTCTGTGACCCTGAGAGAGGCACGCACACACACCTACACACAAAATCAACCAGATGCCTGACCTTCACTCCTCATGTCACACACACACACACACACACACACACAAAATCCATCCCGGAGACAGACTTCTCCCTCTGTCTGTGTGTGACGCGGCTGCTCCGCTCTCTCAGACAAACAGGGGAAATCCTCCTTGTCTTGCCTTGTCTATCACAGACCATCTCACTGTCCCAGCACACGTGAGCTGCAGACCCTCCCCCAACCTCCCAGGCCAGGCTTCAAACCCAAGAGATTTAACCACCACACATGCACACACACACACATATCTTGCACGGGCCTCTTGGCTCCAGCCGGGTTCCCCTGACGCAGGGACACACGCAGGCAGGAAGTTTGAGGAGAGGTTTGTGTCAGTTTGCTTCTCTTAGAACACTTCAGGTCTGACCCTCTCTTGACCATGCGGTTTCCTCCTCCTCCATCTCTCCGTAAACAACCACATCCCTGCGACTGAAGGCGTGCCGGCTCACCAAGAGTAATAACATCACTCATGTTTTGATTTGAGGCTCGACATCTACGTGAGCTACAGAGGCTGACTCACGTACAGTATATATTTGTGTGTTATGTTTGAGTGTAGCAGGAGAAACCTTATGTGTGTGTGTTTCCTTTTGGGTTTTCTCTGATTGCAGGGATGGTAGATCTTCGTCATGGAGGAAACCATGTTAACCTGTCACCTTAGAAGTCGTCTCCTCCCACAATTTATCTAGTGTGTGTCCTTAAAACACACACCCGCCCATGCAGGCGCGTACACACATGCACGTCCCATAAAGAGCGGTTGTCCACTGATCTTGTTGAGTGTGTGTCAACTCCATTAGCACATTCCCAGATAGGGCCAGAGCCCTCTTATCTGTGGTGACCCATTAATTACACTTTGTTCCCTTAAGTGATCTATTTCAGACCTTCCCCGCCCTCTACACCCACTCTCTGATATCTCCAACCGTGCCCTGTTCCTCCCCCACCTGACCTCTCCTCTCCTCTCCTCTCCTCTCCTCTCCTCTCCTCTCCTCTCCTCTCCTCTCCTCTCCTCTCCTGTCCTCTCCTCTCCTCTCCTCTCCTCTACTTTCCTCTCCTCTGCTCTCCTCTCCTCTCCTCTCCTCTCCTCTCCTCTCCTCTCCTCTCCTCTCCTCTCCTCTCCTCTCCTCTCCTCTCCTCCCTCCAATCTACTCTACTCTCCTCTCCAATCTCCTCTCCTCTCCTCTCCTCTCCTCTCCCCTCCCCTCCTCTCCTCTCCTCCCATCTCCTCTCCTCGCCTTTCATATCATCTCCTCTCCTCTGCTATGTCCCCCTCTCTGTATGTGTTACAATGCATGGGATCACAAGGTCATGTGACAAGTAGCTCTATACATGCATAGCAGCTGTGTGTATGTGTGTCTGTTTTAGAAAAAAAGACACCTGAGTGCTCTGTTGGTGGATTTATATGTTAAATTTTCATCGCATTACACTCTTAGTCCAAAACTGTGTAGAAATCATACAGTTTAGTGTATCACATGTTCCAATGTCTGTACTTCCATGGCCAGAAAATATCCTTCAGAGCCCACATTTCTTTTCTCTCGCTGTATTGGTTTCCTTGTCTAAGTCAATTCTGTGCCGATTGAATTCTACGTGCGAGTGTACAAATGTGAACACTGAATAACTCTTCAGCTATTATGAAAACTTTTGTGCGAACCACATGAATATGGTTTTATATCTATCAAGTGTGTATTTGTATTGTCTTTTTGTATGTGTGTGTGTCCTTTGCACTTGGGAGAGGCTAGGCAGTTGGAAGTGCTGGATAATTGAGTGGTATTATAATAGTTGCTGGTTTGCCCCTGAAGAAATTTGTTAGGTTAAAACCAGAGAGCAAGCTCTCTGTTACTCAATATGCCTTCTCATCCAAGAAACCCACAAGCCTGTGTATGTATGTATGTACATGGAATACTCTTTCAGATTGTTACAGTCAGAGTGCAAATAGGTACATGGGCAACTGCTTTGTGCTAACTTAGACGTGTTTTCTCAACATTGTTGGAGATTGACACAGGTGACAAATCATCACTTAACATGTAGTGCTAAAGAGATCTTTGAGTGAAGTGCTGGTCATGAATACTGCGCCTATAAGGCTGTCAATCCGCTTCATGCTTTTTACCACCAAACACAAGCACTAGCATTGCGAAGAACATGTAACAAAGCCTTTTTCCACATTGTAAGCAATGAAAGGCAAGGGCAGTATAAACATTTACAGGCAGAGGACACAGATTTATTTGGTGGAATGTAAAGCAAAAAAAAAGGGGGAAATCATTTAAAGATTTACACTTGCCTCACTGTTCTGCCAGTGTATAAATGCTTTAAGTATTTTGCAGTTGTACCTTGCATTTCACAATACATGTGCCAGTAGTGTTAATGGCTGTGCTCCATTCTCCTGTAGAACTAACTCAACCTGGTTAGTGAAGGATCTTTGTAAGGTGTGTGCGATCACCATGGCCTTGTGTGGATGGGGGTTCTCACACTCAAGGCTGTCTATTCAGTGACCATTGATTCTGAATGTGGCCTGTCTTTCTTACAGGTGCAAGGGGGCCTCTCTTACCCCTCTCCTCCTCCACCACCTCTTTTGTGATGTGTGCATGTCTGATATTGTAGAAGTGTGCGTGTGTGTGCGAGTGTGTTTTTCTATGCCTGGTATTGTCCTGAAGGTGCTAGGGAGGTGCATGAGCTCGTGCATGTGTGTGTTCACGTGTGCATGTGTGTGTTTCAGACCTCATTGTGTTGAAGTGGAGCAGAGGTTGTGTGTTTATGTGAGTAAGGAGTGAGTGTAGTATGGTGAAGTGGTGTAGCGAGTGTGCACTTTGGCTTGGATTTGGTTATACAGACTCTGTGCTTGTGTGTATGTGAGTGTGTGTGAGCATGTGTTAACGTGTGCGCATGCTCGAACTCCACCAGTGTCTTTGGAAAGGTTGTCTGTCCTGACCCTTACCCAGGCATCATGATGTGTGTGTTTCAGTGTATGTGTGTGCACTTGTGCCTATGTGAGTGCACGTATACGCATGCATGCTGGGCCTCCACTAATGGACAATCTTTGTGTGGGCCTTCCTTTTCAGCCATGCTGCTTTTGAGACACATTGTGCCTGGGCATAGAAACAGAAGCTCTCCATTGCCCCTCAATAGGCCAAAAACAAAACCGTGTCAGGCGAGCTAGCAGCCCCCGAGTGTTTGCCATTTATGTCCCAACCAATGGTGGTGCAGAGGGAACAAAGGGCCTAGACAGGGAAGGAGGCCTACACTGTTTACAGTGCTAATGTCTGGGTGGCACTCCCAACAAGACTCCTCCATACACATACATGTGTACGCATACTCAATCACTCAATATCTTTCTTTTTATGTATCTCTCTGTTACATATGAACACTGAATCAACACATACATATATACAATGTGCATGTGTATAACAACAACTGTCAGTGAATGTTGGACATGCAGTAGTGAACATTTGTTCCCCATAATGATGGAGCACGGCTCTATCACTAAAGACATTCTCACAATTTTGAGTTTCCCGGTGTAGTCAAATAGTTAAGTTAGTCTGAGCACACTGTTTACTCATCACTATCATCTCACATTCTCCCTTTTGACCAATTCATTTTTTTTTTTAAAGTCAACTCAATATAGCCGTGTCTAAAATTGTAATCTGATTTATTTATTTTTTAATCAAAATGGCTTCCTGATTAAACAGGACAACAGAGTGTCCTTTTCTATGGATAGAAGGAAAATAAAATGCGAACAGTTTAATTAAAACAAAGGTATTCTACTTTCAGTTGATTTAAATTGTCTCTCATTTTATTGTACACCTCAATGGTTATTATATAGGAGGTATAAGTGTATTTGTACCTGATGCCCTACTGTGTGTCAATCCCAACAACATTGAGACAAATTCTTATCAACTTGTTTTGTTCGCTTTATATACATATACAGTACAAATTGGAGAAACTGAGAAAAGGTTCAACCAACGCCTTTGTTAAAATGCCTCACACAGGTGCCTCTCCTCTTATTCTAAAGTGTCTCATTCCATTTCAATAGAGCAGAGTAAAACAACTGACATTGAGCAGTGCTGTCATAGGCGAGGGCATATTTGGGCTTTTCGATTTTTACTGAAGAGGAGAGAGGAGTCTGACACTGGTATCAAACAGCTTGCGCTGTCCTTGGACCGGGGTTATCTTGTAAATACTCTGCTCTGAGTCTATGAAAGTGAGGGTCCTTTATGACGGCCAAGGCCACTCATTCATGTTAAAATAAAAAAGCACTCAGTGCAGTCTCAGTGTCTGGGTAGGGAGGTGGCAAGTGGGGAAGGATAGATGAAGGTAGGGAACTGAAGGAGAAAAAAGTAGAAAGTAAACCAGAATACTGCATACTATTTTGTGTTGAGTGCAAGTTGTCAGAAGTTTTACTCTGCCTGGAAATATTATATGGAATTTAAAGTAGCTTAGATTGGATGATTTCAACAAGTTACTGTGATATTCTCCCCTCTCTGGGCTTTCACTCGATTTTGTTTCCCTGCATCTCTCTTCTGTTTGTATTTTATTCTAAGTAAATACAGCCCCCTCAGCGGCCCCTGTAGCTAGTGATTCAGGTTCCTCATCTCTGGATGTGTAATGAGTTCTGCCTTGTTTTTGTCTAACAACAACACACAATAATAAGCAAAGTAATTAAATGCAGTACGAGAAGGGGGGGCAGACCCCACTTACCGACGAGCATTAAAAATGAATTGCATTCAAGAAGTAGCAGTGGTATTAGTGGTTTGATGAAATGAGCTATGTTTTGAGTAGTTTTTCTGTTTTATTTTTTTCTTGTTTGATGCATGTGTCTGTCCTGGTCATGTAGATGTGTGGAAGCTTAGTACCATGTTGATTTTATTAAAAGAAGACTGCAGCATACCAAAAATAAAAAAAAGTCTGATTATACCTGTGTTATAGTGTCTGTGGGTTTGATGTGGATGTCTTCACCGCGAGTGGAAATTGAGTGGTGGTGGGGAGGGGATAAATTTAGATTTAATTCGCTTTTTGACTGAGGACAACATCTCCATGTTTTGCTACAGAGGACAGAGTTGCTCTGGCAGTGTGGCTGACCGGCTGTCACCTGCCTGGGTTTTCTTTGACCTCATCTCCAGTGGCAACATGGCCTTCCCCCTACGACAGACAGCCACGTGGGGTAAAAAGACATTCTTGACCTTTACTCATGTCGGCAAGCAAGATGACAACATGCATAACTGACTGTGTGCACACACGCACTCATTATCCGCACGCACACTGTGCACATACTCTTGCACACACCAAGGAAGATCATCTAATATCAGAGAGCGTCAGGGACGGAAATCCGATCGTCTGACAACCAGGATACAGATAGCGATTCCCCACCGCTGATCCATGCAACAGATAGTTTCCACAAACAGCCGCCCAGCTAAGGTTACAGCCAGCCAGGGCCCACACCACAACATGCTCCTCTGCCTCACATCTAGATAAAACAAAAGCTTGGGTTACTGTTGATAGGATATCGATATGAAAATACACTGTTTGTGTTAGATGTTTGATGAAAACTTTGACAAGAGGAAATGAGAAAATGTTTACTTCTGCATGCAATATCATGGATATCAGTCCTGTTAGCTTTTTGTAATTTCCACTTCTTGATTATATCATTGTTCATCTCCTTTTTTAATTGAAGCTCATTAAATGTTTAACCCAAATGTCAATATATTTGATTAAGCACTCATAATTGTTTAAAGAAATTCAATTCACACAAAGAAAAGTATCATCACTTTACATTTCCCTTGCCTCAAAGTCCTCTTAATAACTTGAATATGTATTTATATTATAAATGAAGTAAAGAGATATGGCCCCCTTCACATCAATGTAATTACGAATCACAAAAAAAGAGTTTGATTCAAATAAAATAGGCCATTTGTACACAAGCAATTAACTGGTGCGGCTTTAAATAATGTAGCCCAGATGGAACCTAATTATAGTCGGCATGCTTTGATTCGGGCTTTCTGTTGGAGTATCACTCGGGGCGTCACTTTGGCTTTTCAGTCACCTAGCGTTTGTTT
The DNA here is from genome assembly GCF_963691925.1 of Scomber scombrus. Classification (NCBI taxonomy): domain Eukaryota; kingdom Metazoa; phylum Chordata; class Actinopteri; order Scombriformes; family Scombridae; genus Scomber; species Scomber scombrus. The sequence goes on from NC_084973.1 coordinate 13,025,124, forward strand.
TGAAATTTGTGACAATCAGAGCCGATTACCATTTGTAACAGCATGCAGCGTTTGGTGCTGAGGGAAGAAAGCATGGCCCATAGCTATGGAGGAGTTTCCTTGTTTCCTTTTTAACAGCTCAAAACTCTCCTCCTCTGTTCCCTTACCTCACTGCACACAAATGATAACAACTGTGTGTTTGGATGTGTGTGTGAGTGGGGGTGCGTGTTGGATTGTTTGGTGTTTTGGGGGAGGGTACAGCGGGCATGTGCTACATGTGTGAGTGAAAGTATGTGTGAGTGTCTGCCATCCATGAGTAGACTCTTGCAAGTGAAAAATCTGTGTGTGTGTGTGTGTGTGTGTGTGTGTGTGTGTGTGTGTGTGTGTGTGTGTGTGTGTGTTTGTTTGTTGGCATCTTGTACGAGAGTAGAGTCAGAGGGAGATCAAACCATCAGTCAATTATCATGAGAGGGCTCCAGTGGCTGTGACAGGGAGGAGGAGGCTAAATATCCAGGATCAAATACTCTCTGCCTGTCACATAATGAGGCAGCCTCACTGGTTTCCGACAACGACACACACAGGATGGTCAAACACAGGGCACGAGTTAGGTACCAGACTGAAACATCTGCCATGACCTGAGCAGAGAGCACCAAGAGCTTTCACCACAGACTGTGTTTCTATACCTGCTCTTACCTGCATCACAGTGAAACATCATCACGGAACTCCATAAGTCTGTAATTGTGTGTTGCCTTGCCTGAAGGTTGCAGCCGTCATCTCTCCACTTGCAATAATAGCCTCTGTTAAGCTTGCCATTGCCCAATACTAATTATAAACACGTGAGAGTGAAGACAATTTTTCTCTGTATTTCCCATGACAATACCCAGTGTTAAGGAGCTCATAGTAACATAATCATTATTGCATTTACAATAAATGAGGACATTATTGCATTTATAATAAACTTCATTAGATTGATGCAGTTACAATAATAATGTTAAAAGTAGCATAAGCAACTTAATTGATTCATAGTAGAAAATACAAAAAACACATATAAATACACAAGGTACTTTATTTTCAAAGTTTCATCGATTAAATACAAAATACAAGTTATAATTAAATAGATTAAAATGGAAGCATGTTTTCATCTATTATATCTTGTTTTAAAAATGCATGAAATCAATTTCTCATTAAAGAAATATGCTCATCAGTTTAAAAACTTTTTCATTCAGGGGCTAAAATTGAGAATAAAGTAGTGTTTATTGGCTGTTTATGGGTTCACTTTACACACATATAGCCAGATGACACCTCATCGATCCCCACCTCTTTTAAAGATATTACTTTGATTTGTGGCATAGCTGAGGTAATTCTCTCTCTCCCCGTAAGTCTTTAGTGGCTAGTGAAGCCTGGTCATTGGGGTTCCTCCTCTAAATCAGTGGTCACAACTCAGCTTTGACAACATCCATTAGGTTCGACACACTTGGCTATTAAAGGAAGAGTGGACGTAAGCTGTTAAAGGCTTATTTAAGCATGTGGGAGGGTGGGTTTATGTCTCAATGTGCGTGAGTGTTGTTGGGGGGGAGTGGACTTCAACTCAAAGCCTCCACCATATAGAGGGGTGGAGCTTAACACCAGAGTCATTGGAGGGGCACAGACTCATCTGCATATTGGCACAGAGATGCCCCCCTGGTGACCCCAAAGTGCGATGGGATAGGGTGGAGAGAGCTGGCGGCGTTCCGGAGGAGTTCACCGCCAGTTCAGGGTGAACGAGAGAGCACTGTAGCATTGATCGTTCCTGCAGGAGAGAAAAAGAAAAAGGACAAAACACAAGTAAAAACACTAGTGAGCGAGAGGCCAATGAGACAGGGAAAATGGAGGAGGAGTAGGAAGTGGAAATGGATCACAGTACCTTAAATTGGATATAAATGATAGATTAGAGGTGTGAGAGGGCTGTGTCTTTGTTTCCCAGAGATAGGTGTTATGTTGAGCCCTACACAGGTAGCAGAGTCACTGTGAGTGCTGGGTTATTGACTCCCATGATTGCCAGGCCAGTAAATTTGACCCAAGGCACTGACTGCAGTCTGCTTGCCATATATCGTGCAGCGCTATCTTAGAGTGATCGAGAACCCACTTACATAATCTTACACACAAATATGACATACACACAAATAAAACACACCACCAGCAATGTAACCCAAACTTCCACTCAGCCCAGGATCCAACACTTTCCCCCAGTCTTACAATCATACACACAAACACACACAAGCACGAGCACACCATCTCTATTAATGTGTCCAGGCAGGGGTCAATCTAATAAACATGGGGTCAGTGCAGTGGTCATCAGAGGCCTGTCTATGGTGAGAGAGCCTTTAAGGTGCTTCCTAATTGTATCCCTGTGGCCTTCTAGTCTATCTTTTTATAGCCAATCCCTCATACACAGAGAAGAGGGCGGAAACAAGGGAGGAAGGAGAAAGGCACTGAAGTCAGGACCAGGGGTAAAGAGGTAGTTGTACTGTACTACTGATTTGATTTATCCTAGAAGGGTTGGGGTTTTTCAACCCTTTTCTGTTGTTGTTTTTTTACACAAATCTAACATATTTCATATACTAAGCTCATCCTTTTTTAATCCTCCCAAGAAAATTGTTAGGACACATTTTAATATTCTTATCTTCACAAACAAATGCAGGTCCCATCTTAAAAAGAAACTTAAGTGTTCAAATAAAGATTTAAAAAAGAAAATGCATTATTGCCAAGCTTGCATTCGATCATTCCTCTCTCTGTAAACGTGTATATTTCATTCACATCTATCTGTCAAAGGATGAAACTCTTAATATCATCTCACTGCAAACCTGTTTTCCCTCTGCACAAGAGGGCACTTTAATATGGCTTCTCAAGTCCAGTTACAGTTGTGTTGCTAAGCAGCTGAGCTGCTAGCCAGCAGGGGCAGGAAGAAGCCATTACCTGTTAGCACTCTCACTGAATGGTTAGCAAGCAGGAGCAGAAACAGGTCCGGCAGCAGCTGCAGCCACATCATCAACACTCTGATGCCAAGCCAAGGTGTTCTGTAGTAGCACTAGCTGGCATAGTAGAAAACAGCCACTAAGTTTTTGCAACCTATCCAACTAAAAGCTTGAGGCACATGTACCAGATTTCAAGCTCCAGTGTGACCCTAACTTGGGAACTGGCTAACCTGGAGGAGGTCATAGAGAAACTTAGCACTACTGCCTCCCCCCGCCACCAACAGACCACCTGATATGTTCACTAGTTACCTCAGCTTCTGTCTTCCCTTTCCTCAATCAGCCCTTTAGAATGAATGACTACCGCTCCACTGGTTTCGCTTAGTGCACCCATTGTGCATAACTATGGTTTTGTAGGAAGGCCTGAGATGGAAAGACGGACGTGCAGTGGTGTTGCTTATCAGGTATCTGCTTGGGTAACATATGAAGGCTGTCCCACTAGACTAATAGGTCATAGGCTGTGTTGGCTCTCATGCATAAGGCCTTAGGCTTGCGTGGAGGGATGCAATGCACTGTGGAAATGGTGAGCCTTAAGAGACAAGCATTTTATTGGATGGGCTTCATCTATTTTTCACCCTTTATGTTGCCACACTATGCACTTTCTTTGCCTGCAGCTTAACAATTTGCAAATATTTTGTGAACCCCCACTCATGTTTGTGTGTGTGTGTGTGTGTGTGTGTGTGTGTGTGTGGTGTGTGTGTGTGTGTGTGTGTGTGTGTGTGTGTGGTGTGTGTGTGTGTGTGTGTGTGTGTGTGTGTGTGTGTGTGTGTGGTGTGTGTGTGTGCGTGTTGCACTTGTGCCATGTGTGTGTGTGTATCTTGTACGTATAGGTACAGAGAGGCATGAGTTGACTTCCTGGATGAGTTTTCAACTCCATCTTCAGTTTCTTCAGTGATGTCCCTGGCAGCAAAAAGAGGAATGAGGAGGCAGAGGAGACCTCCAACATTGTCACCACACGCAGCAGCTCCCTCAAAAACAAACACCAAGATTTGTAGAGGACCAACAACAATGACTTGGAACAAGTGGATAGGGAGGGGGGATCAGATGGGGGAGCTAGGGGGAGCTACAGAAAGGGAGGCCAAGGTTTCAGCTCCCTTCTGCTATTTTTTCTCTTTTATTCTCTCCCTCCCTCTGGTAACCTCCATCTTTCTTTTCCCTGAGTGTCATTTCTCCCTTCCGGCCCTCCTTGGCTCGTGTGCGCACTCATAGCCTTGTTGTTGTAAGAGACAAGAGAGTACAGGGTCACCATGTATACATCACAATAACGTTTTGCATTACTTCTAGATGAGCGCAACTGTCAAAGCAATATGGGCCTGAGTGTTAGCGCTTCCCGTGGGCTGTGGGGCCTGGCTGCGGGGTACGGGCCACAGCAGCAGAGATTAAGGCTGACAGGCGCTGTGCACAATGCGCTGTGGTGCACCTCTAATTGTCCCTGACATCAGCCTGAACTGAGCTAATGCCCCCGCCTGCCCTCCAGTCTGCACTGCTAAGGTCTCTCCCCTTCTCTCCCCTCTTTCTCGCTGGTCCTAAAGCCTGGGCCACTGAAGTCATGCTGTATGGTATCTTCTGCTAACCATTAGATATCGTTTGAACCTGGTCAGTGCCCATCTCCTTTTTTTTTTTTTTTAGCCCACTTACCTCTTTTTTTTTTCCTTTTTTTTTCCTTTTTTTTTTTTTTTTACAAAAGTGAACATGTACTCATAACTGGTCATCATTTGCTTTGTTTTAAACAAAGGGTGTTTCTATAACTTTCTGTAATTCTCCACTGCATATGCAGTTTACTTTTAAACTTTTCTCATTCACCTTTGTGTAAAATATGGTTCCAGCATGTGCCATATATTTCTGGGTTTGCAATGCTTATAATAAGAGAGATCTTTTTCTAATTTCTCAGCTTTGAGCTAAATTTGAATGCATTGTTTCATACACATGACTACACATGACACTATTGTATTTTTAATATTACGCCAATACTCCTCAGTGCTGTAAATGTTTACTCTTGAATATCCCTGGGTTTGATTTGCAAAAATTGTGGAGAGTCCAGCTTTATATGTTTATTATATATTTTTTTCTTTCTTTTGATATCCTTGAAATTGATGTCTCCAGATGATTGAATGTCATAAAACAAATAAAACAAACACAACCTGTGCTGAATATGGAAAATCCAGGACACAGAGCATATTTAAAATCACTTAAAGTCAAGCATCAGAATGGGTTTTGAGGGATATCTCATTTTAACAGGAGCCAGAAGTCAGCTCACAACACTCATAAAGCCTCAATATATCGCCTTACACATGTCAGGAAATCCAAGATTTCAATATTATTCTAAGCCTGAATGATATTTCCTAAGATGTTGGAGAAATGTAACATATCTATTTTTCCCCTTTTTTCCTTCCACTGAAGTACTTTTCTTGTGTACTTAGAAGTGACAAAGTCAGCTCCTTTCTCAGCTGCACGTAATCTGACTATGTGACACAAACATGATAAAAAAAATTTCCATAAGGCTGGTGTGTTTTATAAACCACTCAAGGCTTAATGGAATACATTTCTAATTGTGTCATGACATTAGTAAAAACCTCAAACCGGATTCTAAATCTTATGATACCTTAGACACGTTCTCAAATATGTACATTTCTTTTTTTTCCACTTCAAATAGTTACCATTGTTTAACTTTTACACTGTGAAATCCTGCCTCTCCTCTCACTGTGTGCATGGTTTAAGGCTTTTGTGGATTATCTTTCTGCTGTAATGAGACAACCTGTAGCTGATGGGTTGCAGGCCTAATTTCCTTTTAATTTGATTCAGATCTCTCCAGGTTTTCAGCAAAGAAGTTGGCTTATTATTTGATTTGATGATTTTCGTTTCAAGATACCATTGCTCATCTTCCTGCTTTTCAGCCACAATCAGTTCATTTTTCATTCTATAATTTTGTATATTGTTGCCTTAGGAATAAACAAGACTCTGCTCACTGTTTTTAATACTATCCAGCAAGCCATATATGAATGGAACTTAAGATGTAAGAGCAGCCTAAATCCAAAGCGCCAGTCTGCAAATGAAAGGGGGACTAATTTTACTCTTGAAGATATTATTTTTTTGCAGATGGTTTATATGTTGTATTGGTTTAAGAAACACCGCCCATTGTGTTTTTACCGCACCACAAGCCGTTTGCATTTTATGGAATCGCAAGTGTCCTGCAGGTCACACATTTTTCTTTAACTCTCAGATGTCTGTCTCTTTTTCTTTTGAACCATGTTGGCTTTAATTGACTGTCTTTAAAGTAATTCTAAAGTTTTTTTCAACACAGTTATGACTTTTTATTTTACATAATTGATTCATTTTGTAATTAACCTGTAAAGGCCTGTCGAAAGCAAATAAATGAAATTTTGCACCTTTTTTTCTTTATTTTTTTTAAGCTGTCAATATTTTACTGTTTCATCATTGATTTTCATAACATTTTGTTTTATTTTTTTCTATTTATCTTCTCTGTTTTTTATTGCAAATTGTTATTTTTAACGGATGCCACTGCAGAATAACGCGCATTATAAATGTGTTAACAAATAAATCAGTCAGGAACGAATGTAAAGAGAGACAGAGAGGTGCCCTGAAGTGTAAAGTGAGTGCAGAGGGGACGAGAAAATTCGAGCAGCAAGTGAAAAAATGACCTGAGTCATCATCTCACATAACCGAAGACCACCTAACGTCTGTTTGCTGTTAGTGGAGTGCCTTTTTATCAAGTTTCTAAACCTAAATGTTTACCTTAATTCAGCGCTGCTTTTTTAAGTGAAGCTGTCGATAAAAGTTTGCATTTTTCTACAGGTCAGTGTTGTAAGACGTGTCAAAAGGAAAACAAAACATAAACAGTAATTCCCCCTTTTTTTTGGTCATTAATTTTGGCAAAGTTGAGCCCCCCCTCCATCCCGGCGAGGTTTTACAGCATCATTTGTTTTCACACGGTGAAAACCGATCAGGTCATTAAACGCCCCCTCAATAAATCTTTAGAAATCTTTTCCATTAACCCCCGAACAACAAGTGGAACCAGGCGAGTCCCCCTCGCACACGTGTCAGGCCGCTGATTAAAGAGGGGCATTCAAACACACACAACACACACACAGGCAGAATCATAAGTGAATTACTCACCTTTTCTGTCTTTAAAAAAAATAGTTTAAAAAACATCATAGGGGCATCACTGGTAAATTTTAATTTAGCAATTCGCGGATAAACCTATCTATCTATCTATCTATCTATCTATCTATCTATCTATCTATCTATCTATCTATCTATCTATCTATCTATCTATCTATCCATCCATCCATCCATCCATCCATCTATCCATCTATCTATTTTATTAAATAACCTTACTTGCCTCCTATCCCAACCAATAATGAAGTGGTAAAAAGGAAAAGTCTGACCTCCCGTCAAGTGATCATCAAAGGAAGTCAACTAATACGGCACAATTCGAGTAAGATTAATTTAGAGAAAGATTAAGATATTATACGGCAACACTAAATTTTGTTAAGTGCGTCTATTCTATTTACAGCCGGCTCACAATGCAAATAAAACTTTTCAACCAGGCATCAGTGAGCCAGTTTTTCATAATTTGGCTTTAATGAACTCTATAAATAAATAGAAACTCTCCAGTTCACCCCTGAAAGTCATTTTGTAAGTGTCCTGTATTCTCAGATGAATCACTCATGCGTCTCTTTACTTCTGAAGAACAGCAGTGCGACTATCTCAGTGGCTTCTGTACGAGAAATTGTCCAACTCGCCTGTTTTTTTTTTTACTCGCAAGAAGGTTAGCACAGCGTGTCAATTTATAATAGGTATGACTGATTTGATTATAGGTTTCACTCTCCCAGCTATTGTCGTCAACTCACGGTACAGACAGTTTACAGGCAGCTCCACACTGAATCATATCTACAGCACAAAATAACAAACAGCTGGAGCTTTAGGATGAAATCCTGCCAAATGGGGGGGTCCCTTCTGTAATGTCAGATTTTGAGGGGGGCTGGCCGGGTTGGGGGTGGGTGGGGTCCTTGACATGAAAAAGTTGGGGAACCCCTGTGCTGCCACAAGCCTGAAGATATTTCAATTTTTTACTTTAAGGGCTGTTACGCTTGGTTGCTCTGGCCCACTCTGATATGCACGCCATCCCCTGCAAAAGATGAACTCTTTCCAAAAAGAACCAGGCATTAGGCAAAGTTGGAATGTCACCCCCTCTGACAGCCCCCCCACCCCCGAGACACACACGCCTCTCTCTTTCTCTCTCTCTCTCTCTCTCTCTCTCTCTCTCTTCTTCTCTCTCTCTCTCTCCTCTCTCTCTCTCTCTTCTCTCTCTCTCTCTCTCTCTCTCTCTCTCTCCTCTCTCTCTCCTTCAGACACTCCTCCAGCGGATCACTGTCAGATCACTATTTGCATAATTATATGCTCAGCTCAGAAGAGAAAACTAACCCCCAAATTTTACGGGTCAACTAACTGCAACAATCAATGTTTTATCGGGTATACTAAAAGAAAAATATCTTCAACAATCATGGTAAAGGAACTGTCTTTCTCTCTCTATATCTCTCGCTCCCTCTTCATCAATTCAAAATTCAATTTACTTTTATTGGCATGACTGCTTATCAGAAACAATATTTCCATAGTAGTTTAAAAAATGTAAAATTCAACCAACACCCTTGCCTCAAAAAAGAGATCGCCACCACCAACTATCTCTCTCTCTCTCTCTCTCCTCTCTCTCTCTCTCTCTCTCTCTCTCTCTCTCTTCTCTCTCTCTCTCTCTCGTCTCTCTCTCTCTCACACACACACACACACACACACACACACCACACGCACCACACAATACGTTAGCAAATACTTTTTCATCTATTGACTGGGGGAGAATGTCTGGTTTAAGCTTGGAGGTGCATTCAAGATTTGTATCCCCTTCTTCCCTTCCCCTATTCTGTCCCTCTTTTCTCTCCAGTCTCTATACTGTGTTTTTCCTTGAGCAGAAGAGGTCTTTAATATAGAGCCTGTATACCAGAGCACAACTCAGTGACCGGTTTCGTCTTAGACGTCATTACATATTCATTGACTTGCAGAGAAACCATTTAATCCAGTGGAAACAACTCCCTCTTCAATCGCCTCTCTCCTTCTCTATTCTAATAAGGAGTCGCGGGCTGAGACAACACTTGGGGCCACAGACATCACATTTAGGAAAGAGTGTGACTGGCCTTTATTTTTACAAGGCGAGGAAGGTGCAGCGCTGCTGAATGATATATGTGTGGGCACAGGTGTTGCACCATGTGGGGGTCCCCCAAATTGAGAAATATAGGGATCCCCATATTTTTGAATGTATTCAACATGCAGATATACTTTATTTTTCTATCTATTTTATGCTCTGCATCATTTGACGTATAATATGTGAGATATCACACATCTTAAATATTAATATAATGCACAACTGTGTATATATATATAATATATAAAAAAAACATCTAAAAAGTTTTTAAGCAAGCAATCCCCGCAAGTCACTTGTGCAAAACTTGGTTAATTAGGCTATCCTGAGCTTCGCCTACTCGTGCACGCACGCACGCACGCTGATCCGCTATTCTTCTACCTTTGCTCTCACCTGTCTTAGAGTTCTTATGAAAAAGAACTATTATAACCATAATGTGTTAAAATATGCGAAGGAAATCGGCTATCCCAGCAAAATTGCAATTCCCTGGGTCATTACAGGAAGCGCTTGTACAGAAGTGAAAAAATGCCTTAAGAGACCAAATCACTAAGAAACACCACCACGCTGAAGTCCCTGTAGAAATATAATACGAACATTACCAGGGAATATTCTCGTGGTTGCTCGTAGGTATTTTTCTTTACTCGGTTTTGCTGTTTTATACACTTCTAAGTTGCCACTACATCAGCAGCGTGGCCTAATGTGTGTGCGGTGCGTGCTTGAGGATCCTGGCATATAATACTCCGATTGTGGGACAGCTGTTGGCAGGGCCCGTTTTACGGTGTTCAGTCCATTTGGCTTTAATAGCAGCTTTCAGGCGGACCGCTACTCTATCCCCCTCACCGCCCCCCTCAATTACACCTCCTCTGATACTCTGCTGGCCTAAAGACTCCTGCAGTAAAAAAAAAAACACCCTCTGAAATGCAATACATTTGAAGAATGAGCTCTGACTTTTTAAGATTTGGGGCTATACTCTCTGATGATTTCAGGGAAGCAATGTTAGGCAAGCAGTGATGAAGGAGGGCGGGAAAGGAAGTATAACACAGCTCATTGGCCTAGTTTAACAGGCCACCGACGACTTACTGCGGAAAATTGGTCATTTTGTCTTGATGAATGGCAAGTCAAGATGAAGGGGCTCTGTAGGCCTGTGATCGGGGGCCTTTTCTCAGACTGTAAAATGCGACTGGATATCTGTAGACCTATAATGTTCGTTATTTAGCACTCTGTAATTTGTCAAATTTCAAGTATCATATTGACAAATGCCAATTTTTAATTAACGCACGTGTGTGTGTGTGTGTGTGTGTGTGTGTGTGTAGTGTGTGTGTGTGTGTGTGTGTGTGTGTGTGTGTGTGTGTGTGTGTGTGTGTGTGCACTCAGCTTCCAAAACAATTAGGTTGATTGTATGATGTGTGCTACAGTGTTTCAGTATTTCTTCTTTTCTTCTTAACACGCACAGTCAGAGAAGTGAAAGAAGCGCTCATTTATTACTCACAGATCTGAGTCATCTGCATTGATTAATTATTATTTTATTATTTTCCAACCACTTGACTGCAAGACTTTATTATTATTTCCTCTCATCGATACAAATATAAATGGTGTTGTTACAGTTGTAACAGAGGACCAATCGATTGGTCGTTAATAAAACAATGCACAGGACATATCTGTTTTTTAAAATATAATAAAGTTGATATTTCGACTTATATCCATAATGTCTTAATACACTGCACTTTAATATAATTATTTATATTAAATTATCAAATCTACACTAGAAAATCTAAATTATTTTAAAAAATAATAATGTACTAATGTACTGTTGTTCAACTCTTAACAGGTAACCAACTAAAATGTAATTCAAAGAAAAAAATCAATTTATAAGTAAAAAAATATATAATGAATGATTTAATAAGCTCATTGATAATGTGTTATCATTATATTTAAAAAGACATAATTAAAACTAACAATTATATAATAAATATCAATCGGGGAAATGAAGTTGTTATAGATAAAGCTATACATAAAATAATCTTAAACGAAAATTTAGAAAAACGAGTGAATTCTTTAATGAATTTTATTTTATAATCTCTAAATTTTACAGAGAGTTTGTCAGGGAAAAAAAAGAAGAGATATTTTTTTAACCGGAATGAGGCTCATGGTCCAATTATTTCTTTGTTTTAGTGCTTACAACAACTCCTGAAGTGTGCTGTCATCAATAAGAAAAAAATAAGATTATTTTAAGCGACCATTGTAAATCGGAGGAGGTCGACTGTATATGAAACAATGTTTTCTTGCACTTAAAGCAACGAAATAATTAAGTAATTTCAAGAAACCCTTGAAGTCCAATCCGCCCTAAATCAATATTGCAATGGAGTTGGTGAGATATCGATTACTCGAGGGTTGGAGAAAAGGCCTTGAATTACACAGCCAAAAAATAAATAAATAATTTTTTTAAGGCTTTTGATAAGTGAACTTCTTCGTCAAACACGCCAAAAGATCTTAAATCTGAGTGTCAAATGATTCAATACTCAAAAGTTTAATTCTCACATAAGTAGATATTGTGTATTTCAATATTTTTTCAAAAAATAAAGCAGATATCTACTTCAATAACAAAGAAATGTGTAGCTGATTTAAAATGCGTCTAGGAAGTTTTTCATTGAAAGTGAAATTATCTAAACTTCAGCCTTCAGTTTTTTTCACGTTCCCAGAAAAAATTAACATTAAAAAAAGTTGAATACAGACTCAAATATTTATTTAAACAATCATTTTGCTGT